>NC_138552.1:166144899-166179899 GCF_964273705.1 Natrix helvetica
AGTTAAAAGCAGTCTAAAACCAAATTAAAACCCCAAAATTTACAATATTAAATATTGTACAATATCATGTGCCTTTGCTCCTCCTTTATTCCTATAGGAGGAACCAATCATCTCCAAGCCTTATTTCTGAGTCACCTCTTTTGTCTTAACTGTTCTTGCCTTCTGGAGCTCTGTGCATGCGTGTAGTGGGAGCAGGGGGAAGCTGTTCCTCTGCCTTGCTGCTGTCCAACTCTGGAGGCTCTGGAGGTAGCACATAACTCCCAGATGGCCCTGGCCCTCTCCCTGCCTCTGACACAGAGCCCTTGTTCGAGTCTTCCCCAGATTCCAGGACTGGCCCATGTTCCTCCCCAAGCTCCTTGCTGTCCGACTCTGCTGTGAGCTCCGCAGGCCACCAGCAGATCACAACACACACACACACAAATACAATATTGACGTGAAGCCTACTTAATAGTTCACACACTGCAGGAAGAACATGATGAAAAGAGAAAGCAGTCACTTTCTAATTTTCTGCTTGCAAAGACATTATAACTGCTAAGTTTACTCATCAGTGCCTGTTTAAGTCTCTCATTAAAATCAATAGATTTTGAACAGGCTTAACTGGAGCTGGATAGTCCATTGCTTTAACAAAGAGAAAGAAGGGAACCAGTGAGCCAACTCTTGTACCATAATTTGGAAGTAGTTCAGAGATTGGTAATCACAATATTAAGCATTCTGATATCTAAGCCTTAAGAGGAATGGTTAAAGGATCTGGATATGTTAATTCCACACAAAACATGACTGACCGAATAATGAAATATTGCCATATAAAGATCAACTTTTGTCATAGAACAAAAAAGCTGGGACAAATGGCTGAAATTAGGAAAAGAGCCAAACTATTCAAAACATCTAGATTAGTTTAAGCAGTAGATTGAAATTAGCATGATGAATTTTTAGGGGATCAATACAATATGCTTCATTTGAATAGGAAAAATGAAAAATGAAAGACCAAGTGTAGGATGGGCAGACAAAGCTTGGCAGTAGTACATATTAAGGAGATCTGGATGTCCCCTCAAAAGTTAAACATGAATTAGTAGTATGATACAGATAATAATAAGGCAAAGAGAAATGGTTAATTAGTATGTTAATTCCACAATGCACAAATCTGCATTAAGAGCAATATAGAGTCCAGAGGACCTGAAATAATTGTCCCACTCTATTCTACCTTAGTTAGATCTCATTTGGAAGTCTTTGTCCAATTCTTGGTGTAAAAAACCATGACCAAGAGCAATTTGAGGAGAGGGCTACCAAGCCAATGAAAGGTCTGGATCAGTGGTGGGATTAAAAAAAATTACTACTGGTTCTGTGGGCATGGCTTGGTGGGTGGGCTTGGTGGGCATTGCAGGGAAATGTTCATGCAAAATCCCCATTCCCTCCCAATCAGCTGGAACTCAGGAGGCAGAGAATAGATGGGGGTGGGGCCAGTCAGAGGTGGTATTTACCAGTTCTCTGAACTACTCAAAATTTCTGCTTCTGGTTCTCCAGAACTGGTCAGAACCTGCTGAATATCACCTCTGGTCTGGATTCCATGAGCTACAAGGAATAGTTAAAAGATGTTTAGCTTATAGATATGGTAAATGTGGAATCATGATAGAATATAAGGGAAGGTACCTTCTTTTTTCTTTCACCTTACTTTTTCTCAAAGTTAAAAAATAAGAATTTGATTCATTTTCCTGTACTCAGCTTCAACACAATATCATGTATCTTGCTTTACTCAATGCCTGCCTCTTTTTGTTTTTAAAATCCAACATGGCTTCAGTATTCACCAAACCCAAGCTGTCCGAAGCAAATTCAATTGTGCAGACTAGTACACCTTTCTAATGAATCCTTTCCCACTAAAATCTCATTTGCTAGTCCATATTTTCTCTTCATGTTTTCAACCCTTGAATGACTGCATTTATGATAAAGTAGTAATAGGTGGAGATTTTAATGAAATATTGGATCATGAGCTGGACAGAAATATACTGGTACAAAACCAAAACAAAGTTATTGAGGGAAACAATCAAGATATAAATGGAGGAACTGAAATTGATAGACCCTTGCTGTTTGAGGTATCCAACTAAAAGGCAATATTCAGTCAATTCAAGTGTGTGCCAGGATTTTTTTAGACTTGATTTTTTTTAATATTATTGACTCTACATCATTAAATTCAAGAATGTGATATTGATCTATCAGACCATAATACAATTATTTTGAATTGTGTGTTTGAAAAACAAGTCAAGGTATTGAGAAATTGGTATTTCAATGTCTCCTTATTATATGATAAAAAATTATACAACAAATGCAGGTTGAGGCTTTGCAATGGTTTGATTTAAATTCAGAAACATCAACTGCTTGAATGTTTGAATAAAAAGCAAATCTTACATTTGAAGTAAAATTATTGCTTATGCATCATACAAAAACAAGATTAAAAATAAAATGGAAAATAACTTGAAAGATGAATTTGGCACAGATGTGTAGATGATTATCTACTACCTTGTATAGAGAAATATAGAAGAAGAAATATGAATTAAATATCATAATCACACCGAAGACATAATTCATATTAACAAATTTATGGGAGAGCTATTGGGAGAATGACTATTTCACCTTTCTTCCAAAGATAATGCTCAATGCAACTGACAATAACACTTGTATCAAGTTTGGAAATCATGTTTGCTTCTCCTGTGAAACACATTTCCTTATGTTCACTTGAAATATTTAGATTTTGATGGTGCACCTCTCCCCAATTACATCCACCTGGCCTACCAGAGCTGGAGAGCAGGGCATGTTGTGTGTCCCAACTATTAAGGGAGTACATCTGATGGGATTTAGGAAAAGGGCCTTCTCTGTGGTAGATCCCTCCCTTTAAAATATCATCCCGCCCCCTCAAGATAAGATTGGCCCTCACTTTGTTATTTTTCCGCAAGGCCTGGAAGCCATAATTGTATCAGCAGGCCTGGACACCCATTCAGAGCCGATAAAATAGATTTTTAATTCTGGTTTTGCTACTACAGGGTGGATTGGGTGATTTTAAAACTGTGGATTTTTAACTGTGGGTTTCTCATGCTGTACACCACTCAGAGTCACTGTGTGTGAGTTGGGTGGTGGTGTATAAATTTGTTTAATATATAATAATTAATCTTTAAAATGACAATTTCATTCAAGTTTTCTTCAGTTTGATTTTCACTGGTCTTTTAGATGCCTTGATAGGAAACAACCAATTGATGCATAATATTTGTTTGTTTGATTGTCAAGCATGTGCAAGGGAACAGGTATAAGTATGAACATAAATATGAATAAAGGAAGTAGATAAGATAAATGGGGACAGTAAGAGAGGGACAGTGGGCACGCTGGTGCGCTTATGCATGCCCCCTTTAAGGACCTCTTAGGAATGGGGTGAGGTCCACGGTAGACAGTTTAAGACTGAAGCTGCGATTGTTTGAGGACGTAACAACAAAGTTGGATAGAACATTCCAGGCATTGACTACTCTGTTGCTGAAGTTGTATTTTCTGCAATCGAGTTTGGAGTGGTTTACCTTGAGTTTGTATTAATTGTTTGCCCGTGTATTATTGTGGTTGAAGCAGAAGTAGTCGTTGACAGGTAGGATGTTGTAGCAGACAATTTTGTGTACTAGTCCAGACCAGCTGTATTTGAGAATTGGTCTGGCAAAGATTTTGTATGGTTAATGCTATGGAGGCATTGTTGCAAGCTGGAACACACAACTTCCGATGCTGCATTCTGAACACTGAGAAAGACATAATCAGCTGCAACCTTTATATCAAGGCAGATCATGTTTGCTTTGTGGGATAGCTACTATTTATCCCTATCTTGAAAGTCTCAAGAATGAATCCCTGCTCTCAACCTTTCAGTGTAGGTTTTCGTACTTTTTTTCCATACCTTTAATTTATTCAAGAAAAGTTAAAATATAAAACATCAAAATATTGAAAACAAAAAACAAAGGGAAAAGGAAAAAAAACCACATTTTAAAAGTGCCTTAAAAATGAACACATATACACACAACCTCCCTAGATGAATGCTGATAAATATAATAATTAATCTCCCACCCCTTATTAAAGAGACCAACAAATTTTAAACTATTCAACTACTGAATCTGTTTACATATTGTTAATCTGCCATCTATATGCTATATCAATAACAAAATAGTTAACAGGAAAAACAACAGATAAAATTTGAATCTCTGTGTGTGTGTGTGTGTGTGGTTTTTTTTTATGTGTGTATATGTTTGTGTATTTTCAAGTATCAAATTCATTCTTGGCTACAGCTAATGAAAATTCTAAAACCATGTACTTTTGTGAATCCAGTGAGTCTTTAGTGAAAACTTGGTTTTTTCCCCTTAAAAACCTCCAAATCCATCAGTGTTTGGAGTTAGATAGTTCACACCTGATCACACCTACCACAGCATGTAAAACCTTTAATAAAACAAACTTTGCCAGAGTGACAGAGCAAACCAAACCTTCTCAGTCTTATGTATTACCCAGCTTTTTCGTTCTAAACTTCTTGAAAAGTTCACAAGCCTTGAGCCCAGTTTCCACCATTCTCATTAAGTCCCTGCTGTGTTGAGGATGTCAAAATACATTAAACTGCTAACAACAGCTGGCTTGATAAACTGAGCTATTTATTTCAGTGGATTTTATGTATTTGTCCAGTTTTACATTTTTAATGAAATGCCTATGGCTCAGCTGTAAAAGCTATGGGCTTGATTCATCCTTGGCTTAAGCCAATTTTTTTACATTGCTTGTAATTCTACAGAGCTTGATTGCATTATTCTTGGTTTACATTGCTTAACTGAAAACAATATTGAGTCCTTCCTTTTAAACTGAGGCAGGGATCCATCTTTTTAAAAATGCACAAACACCATTCTGCGGTGTTATCTCAAAAGTTCATTAAATACTTAGCTAAATGCATAAAGTTAATAGCACATATAACATTGTTCTGCTAAGATCTGGTTCAATTTTCTCCATCTGATTAGCTAGCAATTTGTACAATTACACCTCAATAAATGCAATGCTGATTTCACTATTTATATTATTATAGCACTAAAGCAGGTACAGTTCACAATCACTTCTTGCAATTTTAATAATCAACCATTTTTGTACACCTTTTTTTTTCAATTTCCCAACTTGATTAGCTAGCAATCTACACTAAAACACTGGAGTTAAAAGTCGAGCTAATTGCCAAGGATTCCTCCCCCTCTTTTTGTTTTCCTTACTTTAAAAGCTTAATTTACATTCATCTGGTTTTATTAGCATTAATGATGTTCCAAAACAGTGATTTCTTTCTGCCACAATGAGACATATTTCTGCCTGTCTGTTAATATTTGTTATAATTAAAAGCGATCTTTTTTTTAAAAAAAGTTATACAATGTTAGCCTTGGGAGAAAGCATCAAGGAAGGTGTTTATATTGCTGTCACTTGAATACTTCTGTGGTTCAGAATGGACTTTCTTAACATTAAAGCCATTGTTTCTGATGCACATTTGGCCAGACAGAATGTCTGGTATTCAATTGCACTGGAAGGTGGCAGCAGGAGTGGTATTCACTTACCTTCCCTACCGGTTCGCAAACGTGAGCGCGTATAGCCTTCGATGCATGCGCTTTTGGCAAGAAAAGGGCCTAAATGGGATGGCATAGAGCTGAGGCGGATGGGTAGGGCCACCCGCGATTTCTGCTACTGGTTTGGGCAAACCGGTCCGAACCGGTAGAATACCTCTTCTGGGTGGCAGGAGATACCTCTTCTGACCATTAGAAAGCAATTTACATGGTTTAAAGCCCTTCAATATATATCACTGTCTTTGTTGCTAAGAAGAAGTCAACGTTGTTTCATGAAGCTTTGGAGGAGCTGATGGACCTTCAAAGAGAGTGAACCTTCGGCTCTGGATGCCTCCTGCACGTGCTACTGTAATTTAGTGTCAGCTTCTGGAAACGTAGTTTTTAATATTCTTATCATGGCAGGAAGCCGGAAGAGAAACTCCTTCTCTTTTCTGTTTAGTGCTTAATAAAATTTAATCCAAGACAAGAAGAATTCAGTGGTGGGAATATTTCATGTGAATATTATGATCCTTCTTTACATTCACCTGTCTAATCTTGGAGCAATATGTCTGGTAATCCTTCAGCTTGTTTGGTTTGTGTGCATTCATAAAACATTATTTTTTTTAAAAAAAAATGTGGAAATACCGATTTTTGTTCTTACCCCAGATCAGGTTTTTAAATGATCAATCCAGTTAGTCCTCCAAGTTCCAAACTCCTCCTGCAAAAATTATTCATTTTGAGAAGGTGTTTTCAGAGCAATTGACTGAGGAACAAATCTTACCAGAGGAACAATTTCTCAGACTTTCAGCTCTGAACTAACCTGCATGCCTCATCTGATTTTGCTGCTTTATATCCTTATGTTCTTCTAAGTACATGATAACAGGAAGCTAGTTCCCTGCAAAGCTGTCAACCCTTTGAGGAAGAGCCAAAGAAGAAAACAGACCTGCAAGAACTTCAGTAATGCTACTTCATTGTTGTAGGAGGGAATAACAGAATTTTGAAAGTATCTCGGATTTTCTCTCTGTCCTATTTTATATTAAACAAAATGAAGCGAAGATTATTATTATTTTTTTCCAAAATCTTGTGTTTTTCTATTTTTTGTTGTAGGGTACAGTAACGGAATCTTGAAAGCTAATCAGGGCTTCTACCTGACCACATCTGCCAAACACTATCAAGTGAGGTTATTTTGAGTTTCTTCCTCACATTGTTTCTTTTCCCGTGGCTGAGTTGCCCTTTCCTCGTATCTCAGTTCCTGTACATCTTCATCAAGGTTATCTCTTCATTTCTTCATTAAAAAAAACTCAGAAAATATATATAAAAAATAACATAAAATAGCAAGATGCTGCAGCAGGTCACACATAAGTAGTCATTTTTGCTCCATGGTAGGAGTGTAGAACATGCTGCTCCAAAAATCCCCATATTAAGTTTTGACAGGACTTGATGCAACCAGTTGTTGATGCTTTATCACCTTCGCAATTTAAGTAAAATGCATAACTGTGTCTTAGATTCTCTCTTTACCTCTCTCCCTTCCCAAATCTTCACCTTCACAGACAGAGAGGCAGCCCAAAATTCCAAATGTATTGTCCCATTTTTCAGGGTTCCAAATAACATCCAAAATTAAATCAGAGTCCAAGACAAAGTATTGCTCAAAGTTCCAATTTACTAAGAGAGTCATGTTGGCACATTTAGGGAAAATCCGAATCTGAGTTTCCTGGGTTTTCCCCACCCAGTTGAGAGTTCATGATTTTGCCTCCACACTCACAAGTCCATCACATGGTCCAATCTTCCACTGCCATGCTGGCAGGTCCATCCATCCAGTTCCGGTCAGGTGCAGTGGTGTCAAAACAAAGGATGACCTTGGATCCTAGAAAGGAAATTTATTTTGACAACATCACATTCTACTCCTTACTATTCCCCCTCCCAATTTCCCACTAATGAAACAGCATAGTAGAATGGAATATTAGTGTGGCAGGCCAAAGATCCCAAAAGGAACCGGCTCCAGGCCTGACACCATTGAGCCGAGGTGGCACAGAGGTTAGAGGGCAGCACTGCAGGCTACTTCAGCTGACTGCTAGCTGCAGTTCAGCAGTTCAAATCTCACCAGTTCAAGGTTGACTCAACCTTCCATTCATTCCAAGGTGGGTAAAATGAGGACCCAGATTGTTGGGGGCAATAGGCTGATTCTGTAAACTGCTTAGAGTGGGCTGTAAAAGCACTATGAAGTGGTATATAAGTCTAAGTGCTGCTGCTATTTTGGCCTTGCTCCCTGTATTCATTTATGACCATTATTTCTAAACTGCCTTTCAGGAAAATAATCCTCCCCAAGCTGTTTACAAGTGATGTAAACATTTGCAAATAAAGGTACAACAACTGTTAGGTAAAGGACCTCTTCTGAACCTTCCCATAGAGCAATTGGCAGCAATGATCAGTGAGGGGGAGAATAGTAACTAATTTTGCTGGCTGGACTTGCCTACCTCTCTCCCTCTTCAGGGATTATTCCTATATAAGGCATGGAAAAATATTTTGCAATAATTACCATATTTTTATTCTATTTGCTTCTATTAAATCCACACAATCCTGCTTATATTTATCCAAAGGAATTAAGTACTGTCTTGAGAATACTGATGCCCAGCAGGCCTCTGTAAGGCACACAGCATTTTGCGCGTCAGGGACAGCTCAATTCTCCTTGCTGAGGTGATGTAATTTATCTTGACAAAATGCTTCATGATGTCTCCTTGAGCCCTTTCCTGCAGCTGAATTCAAATGCTATCCATTTTCCCTTCGTTCAGCAACAAGTGATACTTGCATGAAATGTCTTGCTTTCTTCGCCAGGCCATCTGTGGCGAGTCACCCCTAAATATTGCTGTTCTGATTAAGCAGATTCAGGACTTGGTAGGCAAAGGAATTGGTTGGATACTCATGTTTTGCTGCTCTGTCTTATGAGCTCATAATCAGCTGGTAGTAAAACCATCTTCCTGTTGTGTCCCGCCAGTGGCCAGCAGAGCTGGAAGAAGATTCAGACATTGAGGAGATTGAGGAGGAACATGGGCCAGTCCTGGAGTCTGGGGAAGGCTCTGATGAGGGCTCTCTGTCGGAGGCAGAGGGGGAACCAGAACTGTATGCCAGTTATCAGATGCCATCAGACATCAGTGAAGCAGATGAACAGCTGGAGCATGTTCCCGGTGTGCGCATTCACAGAGTTGCCACACAAAGGGAACAGGTAAAGAACAGGAGTCAACTTGGGAGTAAGGCCATATGTGGACCATGAATGGCCCCTCCCAGAGAAAATAAAAGAGAAGGGGAAAGGGGAGTGGAGACAATTAGTTCACTTAATTGCCTCATGACTCTCTGAGACTCCTTGACAAGTTGTCCAGATATCGACCTGTCAGCTTTCTATGCCAGATAAGGTCTGTGTCTGTAAATCCTCCCTTGAAAGACTTTGCTGTATGTGAATGAACAGAATTCACAGTAATTAATAAAAGGGGTTTTTGTCTGGACAAGGAGTTTGCTTCATGTTGTCGGTAAGCCTAGGTCACTTCCAGTCAGGGCACTGTAACCAGGTCTCATCATCTATCATCTCTAGCATCCCTTCTATGTGTTTCCTGCTGTTCAGAGCCAGCTCTAGACGTTTCAGTGCCTTAGGCAAAGTCATATTCTGACACCCCCTATCGTGTGGCTCATATTCTGATTTTGTTAGGAATGTCAAAAAGGCACCCTCTTGTTCCTTTTTTCTTCTTCAGGTTTTTGAGATCTACAACTCAAAAACCATGACTTTCAGCCATGCACAATTTTTTCTTCCTTTCTTGGACATTTTCCCTTATTTACACTGCAAAATTATATTTAACCCTCAATCAGTCAAGAGCTGGGAATGAGATGGATATCCTGGGGACATGGTAGGAAAAGAATTGCTAGGGTGTGTAATGTGGTGGTTAGGATGGACCTAACCGGTAGTTTCAGCAGGTGAATGAGGCTTCTGCACATCTGCTTCAGACTGCTGCTGGAACTGTCAGCAGCCGTCTGAGAGGAAAGATGAAGTGAAGCATCTTTCAAATACTCTGTGCAACTCTGTTGCCTAGAACCCAAACGTTGGTTGCATAGTTCAAAAGCCCACATTCCATATGAATGACTTTCTGTGAAACTAGAATGTCACAAAGTTTGATGGACTGCCTCTGAACTGCAGCTCAGCAATTGAGAGAAGTATGGCTATTCATAAAGGTGAATTCTTTCTTTAATATAATTAGGAATCTGTTCTTTATTTCCAAAAAACACAAAAAGAAGAAGAAGCGCTAAAAGAAAACAGTTATACCAGAATTGGAAATTTGTTTTAGGGCAGAGTCAGTTGGGGAAGCATATAATATATGAAGCCAATCAAGTGTTTTCCAAGGCTAGGTTCACACAACATACTAGATAGGTCTGTTTTTCTCGGCTGCAAAAAAGCAAGTAATCCCACCCCCCACACACATATACAATTGGCTCACTTTGCTACCATCTACTGATCACCCAGAAATTCAACTAGTTTAATTTAATTTAATTTTGTTTTAAGGTTGGTATAGCATGTGCTACAAACTCAGTTGATACTGTGTTTTTCTGTTGGGGAAGGGGAAAGAGAAATGTAACAATCCTATCCCTACTTTCAAAGAAAAGCAATGCTGGAAATACCTAACTTACTGCTTTTCTGTGAGCTCCATTTACTCTGTTTACTTTTACTGTTTACGCTCTAATCTTTTTTTAAAAAATTGCGTTTGATTGAAAAGAAGACAGGCAAAAAAATTAGGCAGCTAGAAAAATGTGACTTGGAAAAATACATTGATGAAAGCCAAATGCTATCCTCAGGAGCAAAAGGTTGTGTGGTGCAAAATAAACTTGTACCATATGTTAATTCAATTCAGTTTTCCAAATTCTATTTATCAATTTATTGTTTATGTAGAACTTTCATTATATGGGAAAATAAAATGCAATCACCATCTGTATTTAATCAGCTGCCATTTTTAAATATTTTGCAATGTGCCAAACCAATGCATTTCAGCAGGATCTGTTGAAATTACCTATTTAGGATATCCTGAAATTTACATTCATTTAATACTGATTCATTTCCAATCCAAACAAATTCTGCAAAGGGCACTAATAACCCACTCAATTTTAGGTTGATACTAAAGTTCCTATGAAGATTCTTCAAAAGCATTCTTTCTGTTTTTCATTTGAATGGCATCATGTTTATAAATTTAAAGACATAAGAGATGAGAACAATGGTCACCCAATTGAATGCTTATCTCAGCCAACTCAAACAAAACAACTGTAAAACAAGAGAAGGAATGCTGGAAAATGAGAGGAACAGATACAGCCCCAATGAGATCCTAAGAACTCCCTAAGTTACACAAAATAGGAGTCCCTCTCAGACCTATTGTAGCACTACAAGACATTCCTATGTATAACCTGGCCCTGGCTAAATGGTGTCACAACACTTAAGCTTCCTGACCCAACCCTCGAACAGGACATTATCCACACAATTTCTACGAAAACTATGAGGCTTAAATGTGGCTCCTGAATGAGATCATGGTCTCCTTTGAAGTAGTGTTCCTATTACATCCTTCCCTCCCCACTTAGCATATGTAGTAACAGAAAACTAGAAGAAGAGTAAAACACAGATCAGAGCAACTTAACCAGGACACAAATCATGAACTACTTCAATATTGTCAATACATTTTCTTCACATTCAAAAGAAAAATGTATGAACAAACAAAGGGGATCTCACCATGGGATCCCCAATATCAGGAGTCATTGCAGAAATAGTCCTGCATGAACTAGAATACTGTGCATTTCAGAATTACACACCTAAATTCTGGTACCACTACATGGATGACAGATTGATCATCCTCAAGAGAAATGCACTTAAAGACTTTCATACAGGGGTGAAATGCTACTGGTTCAGACAAATTTGCCTGAACTGGTAGTAAAAATGCTACCTGTTCAGGTGAACCGGTATTTTTGATGATCAGCTGTGACATGCGAGTCAGTGGTGGGTTTCAAATTTTTTTAGAACCTATTCTGTAGGTGAGCCTGTTTTGTGAGATTGGCTTGGTGGTCATGTGACTGGGTGGGAGTGGCTTGGGGATCATGTGACCTGGTGGGAGTAGCTTGGCAGTCATGTGACTGAGTGGGAGTGGCTTGGCAGTTATGTGACCAGGTGGGAGTAGCTTGGCAATCATGTGACTGGGTGGGAGTGGTCAAAGAATGACCTACAAAAAGAGGATATAAAAAAAGAAAATTTATTATTTTGTGCACTTACTACTTAAATAAGAATAAAATAAGTACACAAAACAATAAGACAGCTACTTACAGGGAAAATATGGCTGTCCTTGCCAGTTTTCAACATTACTGACCACTTTACACACACACTTCCACCCCTCTGCCTCTTCCCTCTTTCTGGATTCACTCAGACATTTTTAAAACTCACAGCCTGTGTACACACAAGACATTTTTAAAACCCACAACCTGTGCACAGCACACACACTTCCAGCCCCTCTGCCTCTTTCCTCTTCCTGGATTCACTCAGATGTCTTTAAAACTCACAGCCTGTGCACACACAAGACATTTTTAAAACCCACAGCACAGCCTGTGCACAGCATGCACACTTCCAGCCCCTCTGCCTCTTCCAGGGGCTGGAAGCATGTGTGCTGTGCACAGGCTATGAGTTTTAAAAACATCTGAGTGAATCCAGGAAGAGGGAAAAGGTGGAGGGGCTGGAAATGTGTGTTCCTATAATATCTTCCAGCCCCTTTGCCTTTTCCCTCTTCCTGGATTCACTCAAATGTTTTTTTTAAACCCACAGTCTGTGCACATGCACACACTCTTCTAGCAGCCCCTCTGCCTCTTCCCCAAAATCCTCCCCCTCCCCAATCCACTCACCAGTTCTTTCTTCTTCTGGTTCTTCTTCTGAGAACTTTTTGGCAGCATGGTGTGGATGGGGGAGGGGAGTGAAAGAGCAAAAGAAGGGAGGGAGCATTCCGGTACAGGGTCTCCTGACCTACGGGTATGGGAAGGCATGCTAAATTTCACCATACGGTATGGCCGTACCGGTCCATACCATTTTAAACCCACCCTGGCACAAGTTATATTAGCTAGAATCATCAGATTTTCTGATTTCTAGCTAATTTAAATAGCCTGGCACAGTGGATTCCTCCCTCCCCCCCTATTGTTGTACTTACCTTTACAGGCACACGCGATAACAGATTTCTCCCATTTTGATGCTCTGAGCATGTGCGGAAGGTCCTGCACATGCACGGAGGTGGTGCACGCACACACGTTCTGACATTGCTACTGAACCAGTAGCAAAGGTTAGTTGATTTCACCACTGCTTTCATGCATACTGAACCCCATCTTCCCTGACATACAGTTCAAAATGGAGAAAGGAGCAGCTAGGCAATTACCATTTTTAGATGTACTTGTCAACAGATGTAAGTCTAGAAACGAGTTTATCACAAGGCCACCAATGTACTCCACACATTGTGAATTTCAACAGCAAGCATCCATTGTCACACACACACAAAAAGTTGCACCAGAACACTAAATAGCAGGGGGAGAACCCACTATAGCAATGGTGGGTTCCGGATCCCATTGCAACCGGTACAGTGCAGTGGGACCGGGCATCCACCACATGCACGTGTGTAGTGCGTGCAAGTGTACTTACCACCTGCAATGCTCCAGCTGCTCGGCAGAGCATCGCACAGGTGCTGTACATGCATGTAAGCCCCTATTAGCTCAAATACAGGTAAGGAGGATGGGCAAGCGGCTGGGCCTTCCGGAGCACCATACTGGAATGGTACCTGGTGCTCCCAACAGGCACCGGTACACCCATACTGGAGCGTACCGGTCATATCCCACCACTGCACTATACTACCCAGCAAGCCAAACAGCTGGAGGGTTGGTAACTACAGTATGTGAACAATTCAAGCAGAATGGGAATCCATAATCATTCATTCCAAGATGTCTGCACAACATGGTGGGGAGAGAAAGGAAGAAACAAGGCACAAGACTAATCACATGGTACACCCTGCCATATATCAAAAATATTTTGGAAGCTGTAGAACACAGCTTCTGAGATCTGCTAGTAGGAAACACACATCGCCCAGAGGCTACCTTACAAGGACAAATTATGCATTGCAAAGATCGTTTGGAGGTGAGAGATACTTCCAATGTAATCTCCCAAATCCTTTGTCCTGTAACTATTTAGGACAGTTGGGGAGAAAGCTAACCACTAGACTGCAAGAACACAAGCGAGTGATCAGTCAAGGATACCCAAACTCACTGATAGCCTCACACTGCAATGAACAAGGACACACATTCAACTTTGCAGTGACTAAGACTGTTGGATGAGCAGGCACAAAAAGAAAGTGATTAAAGTCTGGGAAACAGTCTCCTTGTCAGTCAAAAGGATTACTAATTTCCCATCAGCCTATCAAGTACTTAGAAGTTAAGGCTGGACAGCACAAACAAATGAAAACTAATGACTTAAAAGCCAGCCATCAACACACCCCAACCAACATCTAAAAAGCCTCTTACAACAGACACTATAATTACTACACAGAGAACAACACACAGGAAAAAAAAGTTACGTGAAGATGGGCTCCAGACATGTCCGAAAGCTCGGAAGACAAAACCTCTGGTTCCAGTGACCGACCCAGATGGGATCCTGCAACATTATCCTGGAACATGTATATTCGCCTTCATTCATGTTGTAAATTTGAATTCATTGTGATTGGGTGTTCACGTAATTTGACCAGCATCATCACATGCTCTTACCCTAAAATCAAACTGGGCAGGGTCGATAGAAATATGATGGTTGCAATTATGGGAATAAGTTGTATTTTTTTCCTGTAATGATTAACTATCATTGCTTTATCAGTCCCTGCCTTTTTTTTACCTTTAATAAAAGTTGATCTGTAGCAATCAGTGCTTCCCTTGAGAACAGATATGCATATGAACTACATATACTCCCTGACACTGGGGTTTACTTGGATAGAGAAAGAAGATTTCCAGGGGCATCTGTGGGTCAAAAGGTCAATATGGCAGTTACAATTATGCGATGAAAGGGAACGGGCTTCAATTGAGTGGACATAGTTTCCATCTTGATGTTTTACACACACACACACACACACACACACACACACACACACACACACACCTGTTGGCTCTGATGCTACCTGCAGAAAAAGAATATTTTTTCTTATAGTTTTTACATAATAATTCTTTTTTGTAATTAGTCTGTGTTCTATATTTCTCAAACATATTTATCAATTGCTACTCATAACATTTTAACAATTATTGGTTATATTTTTTAGGGTTAATAAATTTTGGCCTATTGCTGTTATAGCTGTTAGCCAAAGTTTTTGTCAGCAGCATTAACAAATAGTTCTTGTATTTAGCCTCAACCAGTGGTGGTATTCAGCAAGTTCAGACCAGTTCAGGGGAACTGGTGGTGGCAACCTGCTGGTCCCCCCCCCCCCGCCCCGGTGCTATGCTGTCTATTTAGCCATGTTTTGTAAGCCGCACTCATGCGAGCAAATTGCTCGTGTGAGCACAGTGCAAGCACAGACGGTTACGTCCATGCACAGAAGGCAAGAGAGAGAGCACGAAACAAGTGGGTGCACACTCATATTTTCCATGTGAGGCAAACCGGTGGTAAAATTATATGAAACCAACCTCTGGCCTCAACCCTATTGTCTCTATTTTCTTTAACTTTATTGCTTTTCAAAAACAAAGTTAAAATGATGTAGAGTAACATTAATTGGCTGACCAACCGCACTCAACATGTAGTCCTCAATGGACCCGCATCTACCTGGAGGGAAGTATGCAGTGGAGAACCCCAAGGTTCTGTTTTAGGCCAAGTACTCTTCAACAGCTTCATCAATGATTTGGATGAGGGAATAAATGGGGAACTCATCAAATTTGCAGATGACATCAAGCTGCCAGGAATAGCCAACACTCCACAAGATAGCCTTAAGATACAGAAGGATCTTGACAAACCTGAACATTGGACACTATCTAATAACTGTGACAGGGATCTTGGAGTCCTAGTGGACAACCATTTAACTATCAGCCAGCAGTGTGCAGCAGCTGCCAAAAAAGCCAACACAGTTCTAGGCTACATAAACAGAGGGATAGAATCAAGATCACGTGAAGTGTTAATACCACTTTATAATGCCTTGGTAATGCCACACTTGGAATACTGCATTCAGTTTTGGTCGCCACAATGTAAAAAAGATGTGGAGACTCTAGAAAGAGTGAAGAGAAGAGCAACAAAGATGAATAGGGGACTGGAGACTAAAACATATGAAGAATGGTTGCAGGAACTGGGTATGTTATAGTTTAATGAAAAGAAGGACTAGGGGAGACATGATAGCAGTGTTCCGATATCTCAGGGACTGCCACAAAGAAGAGGGAGTCAAACTATTCTCCAAGGAACCTGAGTGTAGAACAAGAAGCAATGGGTGGAAACTAATCAAGGAGAGAAGCAACTTAAAACTGAAGAGAAATTTCCTGAAAGTTAGAACAATTAATCAGTGGAACAGCTTGCCTCCAGAAGTTGTGAATGCCCCAACACTGGAAGTCTTTAAGAAGATGTTGGATAGCCATTTGTCTGAAATGGTATAAGGTTTCCTGCCTAGGCAGGGGGTTGGACCTCCACGGTCCCTTCCAACTCTGCTATTGTATTGTATTGTAATTTTAGAGTAAGAGTGTGATTTTTTTTTTGTAGCAGTACCAAAGAAAGTTTCTATTTTCTTTACTTTCTCTTTTTGCAATCCTCTTTAGTTCATGTTTTTCCTTCTCTTTCTCAATACTGTCTCTAATTTATGACATGTGCAAACCACTTTTCGTTCAGCCGTAATTCATCTATAGATCTCTGGGTGAGATCAGAGCAGGATTGAAAGCAAGCACCTTTATTAGTATGTGCAAATTGATATGATCCTGGCAAATTATATTATTCATCCCACTGGTATAAAACCTTGAACTGTTGTTTTAAAGTCAGTAGGGCAGGCCAGACTGGGTTCTTTCATTTTAGTCTGATGAAATAAACTCATTACTGCACAACATTTGTATTTGGGTCTTTTCTACTTGAAAATGATGTGAGAGAGTTGATGGAAATAAACTGCATATGTTAGGACTCATCAACCTAAGTGCCCAGAACACCATGAGATATTTAAAATATCTGGGTTTTAAATAGCCATAGCACTTAGATTTATATACCTCTTCATAGTGCTTTACAGCACTCTCTAAATCAGGGGTGTCAAACTTGCAGCTGTGGGTGGATTCATCAAGCACTGGCCACTCCCACCCCTGGTTTAGTGAGGGGGGTGAATTGCAATACATCATGTGATGACAATGTGATGATGTGAGTTTGACACCCCTATTCTAATGTTTTACAGAGTCAGTATATTGCCCCCAACAATGTGGGTCCTCATTTTACTGACCTCAGAAGGATGGAAGGCTGAATCAACCTTGAGCCAATGAGGATCAAACTCCTGGCAGTGGACAGAGTTTGCCTGCAATACTGCATTCTTACCACTGTGCCACCATAGTTCAGTACAAGTAATGTAACACCATGTTAATTAACATTAAGAGAGCTAGTTTCGTCGTCCAGTGGCACTGTCGGCATTGGAAGACATTCCCTAGGGAACGCCAGCCCTGTGACTGAGTTAAGCTGCTAGAACAGCGTAAATCAGCAGTCTAGTGGCTTGAAAACTCCCCCCTCAGGAAAAGAGGGGGGTGAGCAGATGGGCAAGGGTAGAGCTCCCCAGGATCCCAGGAGAAATTCTGGGGCACAAAGGGTGAGAGGTCCCCAGAAACCCGACATAGCTCCTCGTCTAGGACACTTCTGCTTTTGCAGAAACAAAACATCACGACCACCCCTGCTGTCAATGTTTAAATCTATATTTGAATGATATGCAGGCAGAGCAAAACAGGAGTGAATATAATTGTAAGTACAACCCTTAATTCTGATGTAATATACTTCTCTCTGTGAAGACAAAGAAACTTAAAAGGAAGATGGCGATTGAATAACAAAGGGTGTGTTGAAAGTGAAATCTAAAAGGGACAGCACTTGTTAACTGCTTGCTAATGATGTTAAAAGACTCAAGAGTTTAAGATCAAAGAAAACAGTATTAGTTAACAAATCTGGGGGAATAAGTGGACTTTTTGGACTCAATAAACTGGCTGTTGAAAAGTTTGTTTGAATATCTGGAAATGGCTTCAAAACAAACAAAACTAAGCATTTCCAAGAGCGCTGGAAGTTCCCCAGCCCAGAAACAGAAATTACAATCTTTATTGTAATTTCTACATATAGAAATTGACAGACACCATCAAAGACAAGAAGAGACTACTGCAAAATAGTCAAACATGAACAAGACATATGGAACTGAGAGACATTTGGAGAGAACGGAATGTTAAAGAATGGGACTTTACTTTTTTTTCCGATAGGCATCAATCCTTTTCTAGAATTGACTTCATACTAATTAAAAATGATTTACTTTCTAGGGTGAAGAAGACGAAGATATGCCCGAGAACTCTAACAGATCATAATCTGGTTTGGATGGAATTGGAATATAGAGAGGGATTTAGGAGGTCTTGGAGGTTAAATGAAAATTTATTTAGATATGAGAGAAATGTTATAGAATGTAAAAAACTATTGAAAGAATATTTTGCTTGTAACATGCATAAGGGGACATTGATGGTAATGGTGTGGGATGCAAGCAAAGCTTACATGAGAGGTGTCTTAATAAATTTGAACAATCTATATAGGCGTAGACAGGAGAAAAAATGAAGGGAATTAGAAGAAGAGATAAAAAAGAAAGAGCAGCGTTAATATCTAACCCAGATGATAAGAAGACAAGAGAAGCAATTACTTTACTGCGAGGGCAGTTTAACATGTCGATGTCAGATCAAGTAGCCACTAATCTGATATATGCTAAACATAATACTTTTCGTAATGCAAATAAACAAGGTAGATGGCTAGCATACATGTTAAGGAAAAAACAAAAGTCTCATACTATAGAGAAAGTAGAATACAAAGGCAAAGAAGTTTATCAACAGGATATGATTAAAAAGGCTTTCTCAGAATATTATACTAGATTGTACGCTGGTGATAAAATACAAGATTTAGATATAGATAGATATCTGTAGAAAGCGAAAATACCTATAGTTACAGATGAACAAAGGGAAAGACTGAATCAACTTGTAACCATGGAGGAAATTATCCTGGCAATTAAGCAATTAAAAATTGGGAAGGACCGGAGACGACTTCCGGTCCCTGAAGGTGACGGACGTTTGCGTCCGCTGCTTGTCTTCTCGGTGGGCTCCCTTTAATCTTAGGGGGAGCACAGGGAGCCTTGGAGGGGCTCCCTGCCATAGGGCGGCTTGTTGGGACCCCCTGGATTGGCGGCGGCCGGGGGATCTCCAGATTCGCCCAAGGAGCCGGGGAACGTGGGGGGTGCGCAGCAGCGCGCCTTTGCCGAGTGGAGCCTGGAAGGAAACAACTGCTGTTCAGACGTTACAGCTGAAATGCGGTGAGGTGGGAAGCTTCCCTCAATCTCCTTTTTAACTACTTAATCGATGAACAGCAGCCTTTCTTAAACTGTGTTTTCAATCTTTTGAAGTGTTAAGACTGGAGGGGGGTTTTACCCCCTCCTTGGAAAAGTGGCAATTGGAAAATCCCTCTCTCTCAGAAGAGAGAGAGTTAAAAGTTACTTTCTCTTCCTTTAAGCAATGGGAATGATTTCTTGCTATAACTGCAAAGGGGGACTGCTGAGTTGATTCTTTTAAACTATTTTATGGAAACTTTGGATGTTGCTTTCTGATCTCCTGTGAAGGCGGAGCCAAGATGCTCAACTTCCTCCTTCCCCTCGGCCCTGCGCCGAGGGGCAGGGCCTTCTCTGTGATGGGCCCAGCCCTCTGGAATGACCTCCCCCCCGACATCAGGACAACAACCGATCTCCGCTCCTTCCGCATGAAACTCAAGACCCACCTGTTCCGACTAGCCGGCCTGGCTTGAATTATAGCTATTCTAATCCCTCTGGATACAATTTTAAATTAGGTTTGACTCTGGGTGTTTTAATTGTTTTTAATTGCTTTTTTGCTGTTTTAATTAATTGATTATTTATTTATTGTGTGTGTATAATGCTCCTTGTCATTGTCATTATTTGTTATGTAGTAAATTGTGCGCCGCCCCGAGTCCCTTGGTGGAGAGGGTGCGGCATATAAAAATGATAAATAAATAAATAAATACTTATGAATGAAGTTTCCCTTTTGAAAGAATTTCTTTGAATTATATCACAACCTAGAGATCTCCAGGACCCTCTCCTTCCACATATCTCCCTTGGATTTGGAACACTTGATTTATATCACCTGGCTTGGAGCTGTATAGAGACCAACACTCTCCTCGGGACTTGCTTGCCTTATGACTTCTCCCGGTTCAGATATAGAGCATGAGCATTTGCGGATGACTTGGTTGTAACTTTAACCCAACCAGGGAAATCAGCTATAGGTTTAATGAACATAATTAATCAATATGTTCAAGTATCTGGGTTCAAAATAAATCTAGGAAAAACAAAGATGATCGTTGAAAATATGACCACAAATCAAAAAGAAGAACTAGAAAGAGTAACAGGATGCGAGATAGTAGAAAAGGTTAAATATTTAGGAGTTCACATTACAACCTCAAATGGGAAATTATATAAGTATAATTATGAACCATTATGGCATAAAATACAGTTAGAGATGAATAAATGGAAAAAACTACAATTGTCATTGTTGGGAAAGATAGCAGCAGTAAAAATGAATGGTTTGCCTAAGTTTCTATTTCTCTTTCAAATGATACCAATACTTTAAAAAGATGCAAATTTGGAAGAATGGCGAAAGGTATTAATAACTTTGTCTGGGCGGGGAAGAAACCAAGAATAAAACTTAAAATAATGCAAGACATACAGGAAAGAGGAAGTTTGAAAATACCTAATTTAAAATTCTACTATGAAGCAGTAGTTTTATCAACAATTAGTGATTGGATTAATCTAACAGAGGATAGAATACTGAATATTGAGTGATATGATTTGGTATATGGTTGGCATATTTAATATATGATAAGAAGGTGGATAAGATTTTTAAAAGCCATATATTAAGGAATGCCCTATTGCGTGTCTGGAAAAAATACCAATACAGGTTAAATGATAAGATACCTATGTGGGTAGTACCCAGACAAGAGATAGGAGGAAGATGAATGTGTGTTGGATATGTTCCCTGAGTTATTTGTAAAAATAATAAAGGTGTGATACAAATAAATAAATATTAAGTTTTGTTGTCATGGCTCTACCTACTCTTATTCTTTGCCTTGTATTCCTCTTCCTCTTCCTCCTCCTCCTCCCATCTATCTATCTATCTATCTATCTATCTATCTATCTATCTATCTATCTATCATCTCCCCCTCTCTTTCTCTCCTCCCTTCCTTCCTCCCAAAAAATGCCCATCATCCAAATATCAAATATATCCTTTGACCAATAAAGTTTTCAGACAATTGTTGGGATATTCAAGGTGTTGTGCAATTGCTGTGCTGATGAAAACTCAATTCGCATCTCCTTTTTATTTCACCCAAATGAAATAAACTCAGGGTGCTATTGAACAGATATCTAGAACAGGAATGAACTACATCAAGAGAAGAAGAAAATACATTTGGCCAAAGAAAAGATAATGGCTGCTTCTAGATATGGTTACACTCCTCCATAATAGTAAGGATTATATCTTATGAGCCTTCTGGATACATTCATAACTGCAATTAAAGCTATAGGGTTTTTTTCTTGTATTATCCTTTCTCTACCTCTATGATTTCCCAATGGGTTGAAAATACAGCTCCCCAAATTCTCAGTAATTGCTTCTTTATCAATATTATCTGAGAAGTCTAAGAGCTGTAGTCCTGATCATGATAATGTGTCATCAACTCATTTTCAGCTCCTGGCAACTTCATAGATCTTCTCCGAGGGAATAAGTAAAATGGTGAGACTTATAGTAGCATGACTACATTGTTTACCAGTTTCTTTAGAATGTTGTGTACATGCAAAGGATCAGATCATTAACAATGTAAACTGTCTTGGTGATAGTATCTCAAGGATACATTGGCCAAACACACCTGCTTAAAAATGTTGACCCTTTTGTTCCTTCCCCTGCAGATACATAGTAGATGTGGGTGAGGATATAAGCTTTTGATTTGCATCACTCAGATTGTAGCATCAGTTCCAAGGGGGATTAGAGAACATATGGTTAGGTCATTGCCTGCTTTTGATAGGTGGTGAAAAGGCTTTAAATAGATTTCCCCGCTGAACATTTTTCTGCAGTGGAATTTTTGACACACATTTTATAGCATGAATCAACTGGAATGTAAGGCCTATTTTAAGCCACCCGGAAGGTGTGTGGTTGGACCCAGAATTGGTTACAGGGATTTCAGAAGAACCCAGATGCAACCTCTTGCTAAACAGCCTTTACATATCACTTTAGAACCCATTCACTGCTGAGAAGATGGGATTTGTTTGCTAGCAGGTGAGCTTCAGATTATGGTCTCAGTCAGGTTCTAAGCCACTGTCTTCAAAAGAAGAAAATACAAACGTAATAAGATTTTCAGTAGACAGGGTCCAAGAAGGATCTTTTGCTTTTTTTGTGGGGTACCAGGTATGTATGTAATGCAGCTTTTGAAGAAAGAAGTGGCTAGTTAGATTTTATTTCTACTGATTCTGTCTATGTGTCTGAACATTCTAGTTTTGTTGTAGTGCTTGTTTGATGGTTTTATATCTCTATTTGGGAAGGGGGGGTAAGCTGCCTTCACGATTCTTGAAAATGGGCATATTTAAATACACAAACAGATTGGCTTGGCATCTCTTTTCCTCCTGATAATAGTCAGCCAAATTACCTATTGTCACCTGATTTACTGAGCTATTTGAGCAGAAATGCACTGATTAGTTTTATCAACTCCATTAAGTTTTAGCTCTTTTATTTGTGCACGCAGGGCTGCTCTGGTGTCTACCTCCTTACTCTCTTAATCTGTGCTTGAATTCCTGCAAGACTTGGATTAGTGGCGAGTGTTGACTGAAAGGAAGGCAAGGAAATGAATGCCAGGCAGTATTATTTCCAGCCACAGATCTCAGGGGGCTCAGAAGCACCACAGGCTCATGTTCTGGATGACCTAACTCTATTGCCCTGACAATGGGTTTCCATGGCTTTAATTTAGTTTCACAAAGATGCTGGCTGGAATCATCTTCAGCTGCAGTAAGCAATGTTTGAAACTCTTTTGCCATTCTTCTGGCAAGGGATTGCGGAGGAATCTTTCTCAATGATGCATTCCTGGGCCATACAGCTGTGGAAAGCAGCAAACAAAAGAGGAAGAGTGCCAATAAAGCCAAGAGTGCCAATAGACCCATCTCTCAGCCAATTGTAAGCTCTAGAACCTTTGCAGAGACAAATTCAGAGTATCATTTTATAGCCTTTGTTAGGGATGTAATCCTAGGCTTGGCTTGGCAATGTATATAATCTATGATTACTTTACTGCTACTTTAAATGCTTAAGAGATGTAATTGGTTTATTACCTCAAGCAGCCATAAGAGGGAGCCAGAATGGCTGTTTTCTCTCTGTTTTGTTAGACGCTGGTTGGTGTATTGTGAGGTATTGAGGTTTGCTACTGTTAGCTATATTTTGTGTGCTAGACTGACTATTTTGATAACTGAATTACTGAACCGTGTATGACTTGGACTGTTAACCGGACTTTGAATACCTCTATATTTCTACATAGTAAACTACTATATTTTATACTATTCAGTGTCTTGTATGCTGGTTTGTGCGTGTTATTCCATATCACTCTCATTACATTTCTCTGCATACTCTCTTTTCTAACGGGGAGCTTAATTACTTAACAGCCTTCATTGGACATATTCATAAGGCAGGGATGTGCAAGGTTTGAGGTGGGTAAATCAAGGGCCAGTTTTGGCTCTTAGGTAATGAAGGATAGGAGAAAAAACTAAGCTTGATTTATTTACATTTATAATACTAAAAGTGTTATACATAGTACTTTTTTTTTCATTTTCATTTCATGTTAACAATTCAAAATTGGTAAGAAACGCAAGCATCAGGCTAGAAACCAGGAAATAGTGAGTGCTGGTCCTGCCTTAGGCATGAAAGCCGTTTGGGGGACTTTGAGTCAGTCATTCTCTCTCAGCTCAAAATGCCAAGCACAGGCGACAAGCCACTTTGTCAATCCTTGTCACAACCAATGGATCAACATTCAGCTGATCAAATAAAAGCAGACCCTGCACTTGTGAGAAAACACTAGGAAGAGAAAAAAAAAGAAAAGTCTTAATCTTTAGTTCATTAAAAAGTTGCATTAGGATTTAATGTCATTTCTTTTGTGTCTCATTGCCCAGGGTTCTTCAAGGCTTGAACAAGTTTTTTCTTTCTTTTTGTAACTCCAATAGAACAAAATCATCCAGGTAAAAACTTTTTGGAAGGAATTGGAGATATTTTCAAGGGTTTTGGGGAGAATCTTTCAGTCTTGGGTCCTTAAGTTATAAAATGACACACACACCCCTCAAAAAAAAAGAAAATAACCTAAACCAAGAAAAACCAATATTTTTCATGAAGTTTTTAGACCAAACTGAATGAGTTAATGTTGTCACACAAATATAATGTGGAAAGATGTGGAGCTTTTGATGTTAACGTTATTTGTTGCTTATTGAAAGGTTTTGAGATGTGAGTAAAAGAATTTGGGAAAACCTTCTAATTATGTAATGGGTGGATGCTAACCACTTTCTTTGTTTCCTTTCTTGGATTCTCTCATTCAATGAGAGAATGTGTATTTGTGTGAATTAAACTACTCACAATAATTGCTTCCAAATCTATTGATTTTATCTATTAATATCTTATTATGGAGTTGTTAATATAATTGCATGTTATATTCACAGACCCAGAGAGGCATATTTAGAACATTATTTAAATTACTAAAATTCCCTGTTAGCTCGTTATCATTTTATTATGTTTATCCTGAGAGTCTGCCTACCTCATTCACACCTGACTATTTTAGAATCTTAAACGAAATGTTTATTTGAAGCAGCTCCGAAAGATCTACAGGTTTTCAGTAAAACCTTATAGGTGTACTGGTAAAACTTGTGAACTAATCCAGTTTATCTAAGGTAATGACATAATAACAAAGGATGCCACTTGATTGGAAATGTTACCTTTGTAATGTGTGCATAATGTAATAATATCTCCATCCCAGGACATTGGCAATTAATGAGAGAATGAAAACTCTATGGCCCCTCAAAAGACAAAGCCATTCCCTGGACAAAAAGTGTAATATGACAGCAAATTAGTGCCACTGCAAATGATTATCCGTCCAGTCAAAAATAATTGCCAACATCTAATCAACAGTCATTACCCTCTAATTTCACTCAGTATCATTCTCACATAAGGCATCTGGGATTTATATATTCTTAATTTTTGTGACATGCATGAGAGGTTTTTTTGTATTTTTTTAAGCAAGGAGCTTTGTTGACCAGCAGAAAAGACTAGACTAGACTAGAATAGAATAGACTAGACTAGAATAGAATAGAATAGAATAGAATAGAATAGAAGAGTTGGAAGGGACTTTGGAGGTCTTCTAGTCCAACCCCTTGCCTAGGCAGGAAACCCTGCACCACTTCAGACAAATTGTTATCCAACATCTTCTTAAAGACTTCCAGTGTTGGAGGATTCACAACTTCTGGATGAAAGTTGTTCCACTGTGTAGGTGCAGGTCTATTCAATCCTCCATCTGTGAATAATAATACAGCATTCTTCTTTGTTTTAGCTTTCCTGTCCTAAAGAAACTTTCAGCTATGAAGCTCATCAGGCCATTTTTTTATTTTGTCAAAATCTTTAAGGCCTTTCTACTTTGTTCCAAGTCCCTCGTTTTTGGTTCATTCACTTACCCTGAGCCTTCATAAAGAGTTTTCTCATTGGTCTTTGCCTACCAACTGTAATCCTTTTATTATCTGTTTCCAAAGTCCATTGATAAATCCATGGCAACATTACATTGTTCAGAGTCAAGAATGTGCCAAAATACATGAAATGGGAATTTGGGATAAACACTAAGTTGAAGAAGTCTATGCTGTTCTATTCAGGAAAAAGAAACTTTTATCGATTGCATTCCTCTGGTCCACTAATTTTGTCACTTTGTTGAAGAATGGCATCTAAGTCTAAGTCTTTAAGAAGATGTTGGATAGCTATTTGTCTGAAACGGTATAGGGTTTCCTGCCTAGGCAGGGGGTTGGACTAGAAGACATCCAAGGTCCCTTCCAACTCTACTATTGTATTGTATTGTATTGTATTGTATTGCATTGCATTTTATTGCTATTGCTATTGCTATTGCTATTGCTATAAAGAATTACTAGAAATATTAACATATATATTTTAATCTTAACACTATGCAACCTGGAATAATCTTTCCCAAAAATAATGGATTGTTGACATTCCCTTCCTTGAAAATTCCTTATCCAATATTTAAAAGGGAGGATGCGAAAGTTAAATTCTAGAATTAAGGCACCAGACTAGAAATTGTATGTTCTACTCCAGGGGTTTCGAAGTCAAGGCCCATAGGCTGGATCCAGGGGGCAGCCTGGAAATAGCAAAGGACTGGTCCATGGTGTCTCTGGAAGCCCAAATGGAGCACATTTTGGCCAGCAGGGTGCTGCAGGAGCATCCATCAATGCTTCCCCCCCCTCCCCGGCCAGCCCACAGAAAACTACAATGCTGATCTGGCCCTCAAAGAAATCCAGTTTGACATCCCTGTTCTAGTCCTACATTAGGCATGAAATCCAGCTGATTGACTTTGAGCCAGTTACTCTTTCTCAGCCCAATTCATCTGATAGAGTTGTTGTGGGGAAAATAAGGGAACATTAGGTATGTTTGCTGCCTTGAATTGCTTATACATGAATAAAGGTGGGATGCAAATTGAATAAATTAAATAAATAGCACAGAAAAGGGGAATGTTAAGGTTCTTCCCTCATACCAGAAGGTAGCCTATAATCCACCAAAATGATACAGGTTGGGTATTGTGTGATAGGTTGTGGTCATGCCACTGCAGCCTTTAAGATGGGACAGAAGACAAGTTTTTATTTTTATTTTCCTGAATTGTTATAACATGAGGGAAGATGTATTTGATGCAGGTGATAAAGGAGAGAGACAATAGTGGTGGATGATGGAATAAAGGATCAGAATGTCTGTTGAGCCTTATTTCCAATTGAATGATGTGGGCTCAACCTCTCCTACTTGCTTTATCTCAAACGTGCTGCTGGTAAATGTCAGGCTGCTAAAATTAAGCCCCCTTTGAATGATTCAGAAAGACCTACGCTGGAGCCTCTTCTATGTGTGAAGCATTCTGCGGGCAGTTATAAAAGACTGAAATAAAACTGATCTTGCTTATCAGGATCTATAAATATAAAGAATGCCTGATGGGGGCCAGGCAGCCGCTTTGACAAAACTCTGCCTTCGACAGGTTTGCAAACAACATTTGGATTTCATGTAACGCAGATCAATTTAATTTTACAGACTATCCATCTGATACGATGTCAGATCAGGTACTTTATTTAAATCCCTGCTCACACATGCACAAAGATAAGAAGGCAATCTTTTCAAGTACTGTTATAGGAGCTTCAAGTCGAGAAAACTGAATCTCTATATGTGATCTTAAGTGTAATATCTTATACAAATATATGAGTGAGTGATTGAGTGAGTAGCTACTGCTTGTAATGTAATCTGATGGTTTTTCAAACTGGAAGAAGTGAGAGAGGGCTGGAATATTTAATCCACAAGCATGTTGTCCCAAGGTAACGAATGCTATTAAAGAGAAGACTGTTATTGGAAGCCTCTTTGACTGGGACACTTGCTATGTTCCAATGATGTGGCAAATAGAAGTTAAATTGAAAGCTATGAAAGAATACCTGGGGGAAATTATATTTCTGATAAGAGCAAATAACAGCTTTGGAGACTAGGGGTTGCTTATCTGGGACTGATACACACCAGTATTTGTGAAAACAGCAACTATGAACTCCAATGGTACCCTTTAGATCAGGGGTGTGAAACTCATAGGCCGCTGGCCGGATGTGTCACACACTGGCCACACCTTTTCTCAGTTTAAAGAAGGGAAGAAAAGTCACAATAAGTCATATGACGGCAATGTGGTGCCACAAGTTTGATACCCCTGCTTTAGACTGACGCAGCTATGTCAGGTTTTTTCCAATAATTTTATTAAAGTTTACAAATAACAAAGATTTTTTAAAAAATTAAATTAAAAAATGTAAAAACTTTTTTAAAAGACAAAGAAGACAGAAAAGAAGAAAAAGAAGATATATAAAAGATAACTCTCCTCCCCCCCTTCCTGACAATTGGATAACAATTGGATAACAACACTTTTTCTTGTACTTCATTTAAAAAAAAGTTTCTTCCCATATCTCATTTCTTATCGATTATCAAACTGCAAAACCACATAATTCAGTCCTAATCACCAAACATCTATTAAGAGCTGTGGTGGCACAATGATAAGAATGAAGTATTGCAGGCTAATTATGCTGACTGCTGACAGCTCAGTAGTTTCGTTCTCACTGGCTCAAGGTTGACTCAGCCTTCCATCCATCAGTAAAATGGGGACCCAGATTGTTGTGGGCAATATGCTGACTCTGTAAACTGCTTAGAAAGTGCTGTAAAGTGGTAATAATACAATAATAATACAATAGCAGAGTTGGAAGGGACCTTGGAGTTCTTCTAGTCCAACCCCCTGCCTAGGTCGGAAACCCTGTACCATTTCAGACAAATGGCTATCCAACATCTTCTTAAAGACTTCCAGTGTTGGGGCATTCACAACTTCTGGAGGAAAGCTGTTCCACTCATTAATTGTTCTAACTGTCAGGAAATTTATCCTCAGTTCTAAGTTGCTTCTCTCCTTGATTAGTCTCCACCCATTGCTTCTTGTTCTGCCCTCAGGTGCTTTGGAGAATAGTTTGACCCCCTCTTCTTTGTGGCAACCCCTGAGATATTGGAACACTGCTATCATGTCTCCCCTAGTCCTTCTTTTCATTAAACTAGACATATCCAGTTCCTGCAACAGTTCCTCATATGTTTTAGCCTCCAGTCCCCTAATCATCTTTGTTGCTCTTCTCTGCACTCTTTCTAGAGTCTCCACATCTTTTTTACATTGTGGCGACCAACACTGAATGCAGTATTCCAAGTGTGGCATTACCAAGGCATTATAAAGTGGTATTAACACTTCACGTGATCTTGATTCTATCCCTCTGTTTATGCAGCTTAGAACTGTGTTGGCTTCTTTGGCAGCTGCTGCACACTGCTGGCTCATATTTAAATGGTTGTCCACTAGGATTCCAAGATTCCTCTCACAGTTACTACTATTGAGCAAGGTACCACCTATACTGTACCTGTGCATTTTGTTTTTCTTGCCTAAATGTAGAACCTTACTTTTTTCACCATTGAATTTCATTTTTTTAGATAGTGCCCAATGTTCAAGTTTGTCAAGATCCTTCTGTATCTTAAGCCTATCTTCTGGAGTGTTGGCTATTCCTGCCATCTTGGTGTCATCTGCAAATTTGATGAGTTCCCCATTTATCCCCTCATCCAGGTCATTAATGAAGATGTTGAAGAGTACTGGGCCTAAAACAGAGCCTTGGGGTACTCCACTGCATAACTCCCTCCATGTAGATGCAGTTCCATTGAGGACTACACATTGAGTGCAGTTGGTCAGCCAGTTATGGTGGTGATGCTGTCTAACCCACATTTTTCTACTTTATCTAGTAATAGGTTATGGTCTACCTTATCAAATGCCCTACTGAAGTCCAAGTAAATTATATCGACTGCATTCCTCTGGTCCACTAATTTTGTCACTTTGTTGAAGAATGGCATCTAAGTCTAAGTGCTATTGCTATAAAGAATTACTAGAAATATTAACATATATATTTTAATCTTATTTTTTAAAAAAATCAATTTTATAATTCACACTTATTTATCTATTGAATTTCACCTACATGACTCTAGTTTAGAACATCATCATAAAGCCATAAGAATAAATACAAATACATGAATAAAATCATAGACTAAACAGCCTTTTTCCCCTTTCTAAGATTATACACTTTTCTATATTCAATATTTCATCTCTTATCTATAAACAAATCCATGAAACGTCATCTTTTCATTAAAAGGTTGCAAGAATAACAAGATAGCTTGTTACTTAATCTTGATCAAGTAAATCAACATTATATTCATTCCTTTTTCTTCTACCAGTCTTAATATTTAGTTTCAGAGCCAGTTTGATCTAATGGCTAAAGCACCAGACTAGAAACCAGGAGATTGTGAGTTCTAGTCCTACTTACTACCTACAATGTCTACGCAATGTAGACATTGTTATCACAGATCACAGGCCACTTTAACCCCTCCATAGTTTTGCACATCTGAAGGGGAAGAAATCAGGGATTATGGTTGTGCAAGATACATGCCTGTGCGTGCACACACATGAATTGCATTCATACACTAATCTTTGAGATCCCCCCCCCCCACCCAACCCCACCATACAAGTCAACTGCTTAAATTAACCTTTTAAGTCAATATTCATAGAAAGCTGAATTGACCCTGAGAGACAACAGGGGCAGAAATCAGCCACAAACCTGATTGTCAGTGTTTATATTCACTGACCATCTCTCTGAGGTAGTACAGCTGATATGGTGATCTCTTAGGAAGGGATGAATAATAATAAGTCACCCAAATGAGTTTATCAACAACATTCCAACATCATGCTATAATTTTACACTCTGCCTTTTCCTTGGACTTGAATGCAATGTAGTCAGGCAAAGATATATAAGTTGTGGTTCTGTTTTTGCTCAGGATCTTTTGATGGATGCTCAGTGTAAGTTGCTTGCCTGATAAATAAATGTATGGTTTGATTGCTTTGGGTGAACTTAGCTTTGGCTGCAACAACGTAGTCCTAAAATATTCAACCCTATTAAAGCTTAATGTAATGTTGTACCTTTCATGCTTTCCTTGATTTGCAACATGTTCCATGTTGCACTTGAATGTATCCTTATAAAACAAAGAACCCATCTTTCAGACTCTGTTGTGGAGTTGGTCTGGCCACATCATCTCCTCCAGAGTGACTCATTAAAGTTCAATATTCTTCACAAGTAACCAGAGTACTTGCTGACTAGGGAGCTTCATCATCTGGCACCCACACTCATCTAAATGTTATCGCTATGTCCATATAGTTTCCTTGACAACAACAGAGAAATCTTTTGCTACTGCATTCTTCCTGGTTTGGTTTTGGATTTTGGTCTCTCCCCTCCCTCCTAGGTGAACTGACTTTTCTCAGATGTACAAAGCCACATTTTCTTTACATTGTGGATTGCTCCTAACTTCATTTCTCCCCTCCTGACCTTATCAGCAAGGTTAATTCTACCAGGAGCTCATGTTCTTATCAGCAGCAGTCTAAGAGTTATTGAAGTCATTGAGTAATTCCCTGAGATGATAAATTGTAGGAGATAAAAAAAAAAAAGATGCTCCTGTGGATTTTTTCTTCTTCTCAGGGGACAAGTTTAATAAAAATGAAAAAAAAATGGGACAAAAAGGTAGGAAGCAAAGGAGCTTCAGAAAATGTATTTGTACCAAATGGTTGGAGATACTGTACATATTCCTACAGGAACCATCTTTTCTGAGAGGCCAGGGCTCAGTTAGGGAAGTATGTATAATTGGATTCGGAGTATCCACAACAGTGGTGGGTTTCCATTTTTTTAACTACTGGTTTGCTCATGGGTGTGCTCGTGTGCATGCACGACGCTTCTGCGCATGCACAGAAGAGGGTGGGTGGCCTCCACCACTACCTGTTTGCCTGATCCGGGCCAAACCGGGAGCAACCTACCTCTGAACCACAGCCATTGTCACTAAGGTCAAATTGGTTGGTATATACATAACATGCATTAAAAAGAAATAGAGTTTCAATGTTATGTTTTCATCTACCATTTCGAAGTCTGTGACCATCATTGCAGGAGTCCTTGTGTTGATCAGTTCAATTTTTCTTCCCTTTAATTTGGATCTGACCTTTAATATGTTATGTTTGTTTTTAATGAATGTTATAATGTTCTTGATCTGGTCATTAGAAGCTTCAGATGTTTTGTCAAAACAAATGGCGTTTATAAAGACAGAAACTTTAAAAATTAACTTCTGGATCCATTACTCACAAAGATCCTTGAATACATCGAATATTAAAGTATATTGCTCCAGACTTCCGGTTCCGGCGGCTACGGCGACGGGCAAGGACTTTGCCCGCTCCCGCTCTTCGGTGGGCTTCCCCCGTCTTCGGGGGGGCACAGGATGCCCCGAAGAGGCGCCCTGCCGAAGGAGCGGCTTGCAGAAGGCTCTGGCACCGGCGGCGGCTGGTGGGGGCTTTTCCGCTTTGCTCCAGGCACCGGGGAGCAGTTTTGGAGGACGCGCCTGCGTCTCGCCCCATGCCGATCGGAGAACGCAAAACTGAAGGAAGCAGCGGCGGTGCGGTGAGATGCTTCCTCTCTTCATCCCCTTACTTTTGAATTGATGGACTTTTCAGTAATTTTAAAAGTTAATCTTTCGGATTTATTCTTGGAGGAGCGGCTAGAGGGGAGGGGGATTTTCCCCCCCCTTGGACAAGCGGCTTGTAAAAATTCTGCTCTCGCCCCCAGGGGAAGGAGGAGGGGGGAGAGCCAACTAATGATGCCTCACCCCAGTAAAAGTGTTTTTCATGGGACTTAGTTCCAGAACTTATTGATGACCTGAGAACTTTTTGAACTTTTAAAATTTTTCCTATGCCTCTGAGCCCAAAGCTGGCAGGGCAAGATGGCACACTTCCGTTGTCTTCATGAACTGTGAAACCTGACTCCACCTTTAAAATTCAGGCTTCCGGTCTTTGTCTCCGTGTCACCCAGAGGAATCTCTTGTGGATTGTTATTTCCTGAAGTCTTTGGAAAAAAAAACTTTCATCTATTGCTAGAGTGACTAAAGAAACTCCCACCTGTTTGGATCCTCTGCCTTCTGGACTCATCTGCCTGCTCTACTTCTCCAGCTGCCCAGTCTCTACACTGACTGATCTCTTTGTTTTATAAACCATGTCTCCAAAAAGACCACCCCCTGGAAAACCTGGCTTTGCTACTTCTGCACCGACATCTGCAACATCCAGTCCTGCCACACAGTCAAAGATTACAGAACTGATGCAACCTAAGAGTACAGAGATGGATTTGCAACAAATGCTCCAGCAACTCATACAGGGCCAGGAAGAAATTAAGAAACAATTAAAAGAAATGAAGGAAGAAATTAAAGAGAATCAAGTCCAAATTTATAAGAACTCACAGAGACTGGACCTTGTGGAGGGTGGGGTGGCGGAGGCGAGAGGGGGGGTAGAGGCTTTACAGAAGGGAAACAAAGAACTTGATATCCAACAAATGAAAACAGAGTTTGAGAGAATGTCCTTTTATCTTAGATTTCAAAATGTAATAGAAGCAGATGGGGAAAATATAAGGGACATTATGACTAATATTCTAGCTGAATACATACACAAAGATAAACAGCAGATGGAATGGGAGATAGATCTGGTCTATAGAGTGAATTCAGCATATGCCAGAACACACAATGTACCCAGGGAGGTTCATATTAAATTCCTTAGGAAAAGCACAAGAGATGAAATTCTGGGTGTACAAAGGGGGCAAACACTGACATATCATGACAGGGAGATAACCATCCTGAAGCAGATCCCCCAAAAAATTAGGGAGAAAAGGAAAAACTATTCGCAATTAGTGAATAAACTATACCAGAAGGGGGTGTGGTTTAGATGGTTGATGCCTGAAGGTATGCTGATATTCTGGGAGGAGACAAGAATCAGAATCAACACACCCATAGAGGCACAGGCCTTTATGGAAAAAAATAAAGCGAACCTAGAAAAAACAGAAGACACCACAATGGTCACACAGGACACGGGAGGGGCCGGAGCTCTGCCAGCGGGGGGTGAAGGGGCAACACCAAGAAAGCTCAGATCACAAAAATGAATAAGAAAACCACAATGTTATAAACAGACCGAAAGTAATAATGAAATTATATCTAGACTATATATCATAACTATATAAACTGATTGAAAACTATTTTTTCTAGAATTAATATGCTGATTTTTTATGATTATGTATTAATGTTTTATATTTAGATGTATCCTATGAGTTTGGAGGGAGGGGGCGTCTGCCACACTTGCAACTGCCAAAATTTGTAACCATTCCACTTACCCTTTTCCTTATAAATGTTTTAAAAAACCAATAAAACTTTTTGGAAAAAAAAAGTATATTGCTCCACTAGCAAGTCAAATTTAAATGTTCTTCTCCTTGTAATCTTTAATTTCCACTGGCTTTCTTAGGTATCCACTAGTCAAACTCCCATTTTATCGTGTTTCAATTCTATCATGTTGAAGATTTCAATACAACTGCATTTTCCCATGAATCAATGAATTTCCCATTTTCCCACGATCAATTTCAACACCTTATTCCAAATCCATCTGCATCCCTAATCCATTTATAATTTTCCAAAATTAATGTGTTCTAATCACTCTTGCTGTTTATTTCAAAAAAATATTTTTACAAATATTCTTAAACCTATCTATAAAACTTCTTTCGTTAAGGATTAAAGCAAATTTACCCAGTGTGTTTTACTAAACACACTGATGGGAAGGTTCCTAAATGAAATTAAAAATCAATTTCCAAAAAAAAAATGAGTAAGAAATTAGGCTCAGCAAAACTTTGTGCCTGTAAAGCTATTTTGTGTTTGTGAGCTCCCTCAATTCCCAGCCACTTGACCCACTAGCTACAAGAGTTCCTGCAGTCTACTCATGAGGAGCAGCTGTTTGGAGTGCAGTTAGGTGATCTCACAATCTTTCCTTTATCAAGAGAGATTTGGCTGGCCAGAAAAATGTCATCTGCTCACTGATCTTGCCACCGTAGAATCTCTTGTTCCCTTGTAGATGATTATTTTGTGATGCGTCCTCACGGAAGTCCACTTAAAAGGATGTTTTGAAGCATAGCAAGCAACATGAGATGGTAGGCCAAAGTTTAGCAATTGCACTGCTTGTCAGGAATACAGATGGCCATAGCAAATTTCCTCAGCTGCTCAGAATCATTTGGATTGCAATGACATAAAATGTGTGCCATAAATAAATAAAAGGGATTGAATACTTTCAAAATTTTAGTAGGTCACGTTTCTCAGAGGCTATTGTTTCTGTATAGAATCTTCCAAATTTCTTTATAAAAGTTATTAACTAGTTGGTAAAACTAAGTTCACCTTTAGAAAGAGCTAAAATATTTATCTCACAACCACTCC